>NC_056454.1:30392973-30440473 GCF_018296145.1 Oncorhynchus tshawytscha
CCTTATTCAACATGTCAGAGGCATGTTTGTTCTACATAGCATATTTCTATCTGAACTTTCCAAAACATTGCATCCTGCTGAACGCGCCCCAGGTTGTTCGCTATAGCCAGCTAATAAGGTAACTTGACTGAACAAGGGGTAGCCTAAACCAATGGTGAACGGTCCGGTCCGCAAGTAGCTAAGTTTTAAAACAGCCCGAGATATGCTTTATGAATATAAGACCGCCAATGGATGATAGAAAGAAAAAAACATTGCGGCTGTATTACAGGTAATATCATTTGAAGAGTAATGGCTAGAATCAAGCTGTTTTTTCTGAGGAAAAGAGGGAGACTTGGCAAGTACGTTGTCTACAGAACCTGGCTATGAAATACAGCGGGTTGAGCGAGACTTTTCTATCCTGAAGGGAGAGAAAAATATACCTGGCATGTTAATTTAAACTAAAGGCTGCTATTGTTTTTAACTTCTTAAAGCAGCTTGTGTTTCTTAAACCAGGCAAAGGGTATCTAACTAGAACATTGGTGGTGACTGGTTCGCTACGGGGAAGCAAGACAGTCGCCTGCGCGATGTGTATAATTGGAAGGCGGAGCCTGTCTGCCCACACTCATTGCTTGCTCCCCTGCAGCTCACCAGCTGATATAGGCTAGGATGTGTGCCGTATCCTTCCCACTGTTTTGTCGAGAACTACGTGCTCTACAAAACACTCTTGTCCAGTCCACGTAGTATTCAGATTTTACTCAGAGAAAATGTTGTCTCGTCTCATTTTAATCAACTCAAATAAAAAATCATTTACGTTTAGTGGTAGTTTTTCTGGGTCTATTTAGTCAGTTATAGTCTCGTCAATTGCCAGTGAAAATAGGTGTTTGACGAATATTTTATTCCCTATATTTGTTGACGATTAACACTGATCTGTTGTCATCACACTCAGCCATGCAGCATGCAGGCAGACAAGCAGCCAGCCAGACAGGCAGACAGAGAAACCTGCTTCAATCCTTCCCACACTCACTTTAGAACATGCAGCAGGTTCACACACACACTGATTCCATTGACTAGGCTAATTCCACTTGTGTGCCGACATAGTGGCGAAGAACACACTGACAAAGACATTCTCTGTCCTCAATGGTTATCAAGAGGGATCTGTAGAGGGTAGAAGCTGTTGTCTCATACAGTCACATTCTACAGTGTTGCTGATCACAGCTCTGACATCATGCAATGATTAGGGGGCGTAGGTAGAAGTTGACCCTAACCACTGACACAGGATCACATTATGTAATGGTTTTCTAATGGTAAAGGTTAGGATTGAGGGATAGGATCTGATCTTACATCTGTGGTTGAGGGCAACTTCAACCTGCACCTATGTGGGAGTTAGCAGTCAGCATTATAGCAGTGTTAGATGTGTGTGTGTGCGTGCGTGCGTGTATGCATGTATGGACCGACCTGTCGGAAGGAGAGAAGGACAGGTGCTCCTCATACATCTCTCCCTCTAACCCCAGGCTGCTCCAACTACTGCTGTTCCCATTGCTGCAAGAGACAAGACCATTGCTCAACACTGGTAACATACACACACTGATCATAACCCTGTCCATTACCCTAATCCTAGCAATGACACTAACCCTGAACCGACAAACCCTAACCAGCTCCAACTAACCCTAACCAGCTCCAACTAACCCTAACCAGCTCCAACTAACCCTAAACTGCTCCAACTAACCCTAACCAGCTCCAACTAACCCTAAACTGCTCCAACTAAACCTAACCTGCTCCAACTAACCCTAACCTGCTCCAACTAACCCTAACCTGCTCCAACTAACCCTAACCTGCTCCAACTAACCCTAACCTGCTCCAACTAAACCTAACCTGCTCCAACTAACCCTAACCTGCTCCAACTAACCCTAACCTGCTCCAACTAACCCTAACCTGCTCCAACTAACCCTAACCTGCTCCAACTAACCCTAACCTGCTCCAACTAACCCTAACCTGCTCCAACTAACCCTAACCTGCTCCAACTACTGCTGTTCCCATTGCTGCTGGGGAGACAACCGTTCAACAATGGGCACACACACAGTCTTAGGCATGGGAATCACTTCGGTCAAGCAGGTTCATAAGAGACCTGGTTGATCTTTCTTACCTGACAGCAACAACTGCTTTAAAGCATTACATGATCCATCTCAATGTGAGGCTCATACAATAGTTTTGGTCCTGAAAAAACACTCAAAGCAATAACTGATGACAGCCCAATTATGTTAGATGAGATCACTGCATACTAGTCTTCACTTGTGAATTCCACTGGGACATCCAGCTGGCAGCATCACAACACACTGTAGATCCGACAAGGCCCTTGAGCTAGGCACTTAACCCTAATTTGCTCCAGGGGCACAGTACTACTATGGCTGACCCTGTAAAACAACACTTTTCACTGCACTTATCAAACTAAATTGTATTAGTCACATGTGCTGAATGCAACAGGTGTAGACCAGCGTAGCCTAGTGGTTAGAGCATTGGACTAGTAACCCAAAGGTTGTAAGTTCAAATCCCAGAGCTGACAAGGTACAAATCTGTCGTTCTGCCCCTGAACAAGGCAGTTAACCCACTATTCCTAGGCCGTCATTGAAAATAAGAATTTGTTCTTAAATGACTTGCCTAGTTAAATAAAGGTTAAAAAAAAATTGGGGGTGAAATGCTTACTTACAAGCCCTTAATTAACCAACAATGCAGTTAAAAAAAATAAGAATAAGAAATAAAAGTAACAAGCAATTAAAGACCAGCAGTAAAATAACAATAGTGAGACTATATACAGGAGGCACTGGTATAGAGTTAATGTGCACTGGTTAGTCGAGGTACCTAGCAGACAATATGTATTTTTTTGTTTAGTTAAATTAGCCCTGATTATCAGGCTGGCTGGAACCTGCACACTGCGCACTCTGGTATGTAAAGAATGATGAGGAGACCTAAAAATAGCTCCACCAACTAGTTAAATGATGACCTGAGCTAAAATACTGTCTCCGTAGCTGTGGTTTATGAAAGTGGTATGCTGAGAGATTGTTAAGTCAATCAGTTCTTCTAGGGTTTGAAAACCTTTACAATGGAGCCTTTCCCTTCCTGAGTTATCTAGTTTATTTGTTGACAGTTGGGAGACAGTTGGGAAAGTATTTTGAAGGGAGAGAGAGAAGCTAATGAATAACAAATGGTGGAAGGACTTTGTTCTTGTGGAAAGGGCCTGAGGCAGAGAGAGAGAGAGAGAGAAAGGCCGCTACAGACACACCTTAAAAAAATATTATCATACCTTCAAAATAACTATCTGTTCTCCTCACACATTCTCCCATTCAGTATCTGGGGAGATACATGTTGACTGGGTCTGCTTCCATAGAGATATCAGGCTGAGCCAGGGAACGTCAATAACTCTCCTCCAACCGTGAGACTGGGTGAGACCACGTCACTCTCAGAGCATTACATCAGATTCACTAACAGACCAGTATGTGTGTGTGTTTCTATCATAAAGGAAAAGCCATTTATCACTTAAAAGTGATATATTATCCTTATGATGCATTAACTCAAACAATCTCAGCAGAACTTGGCATTAATCAGCTATTTAAATTATATAACATTTGAGAGAATATATGTAATGTAATATTTGCTCAAATCAGAGATAATTGTTTCTCGGCAGCAGAAGGTCCTACAGGTTCCCAAACTATACATTCTGCTGATGACCTCACATCATCCAGCAGCCATCCGACAGACAGCATGGAGAAACCAGTCTTGTACTGATCTCAACTCAGTCTCACAGCATCAAACCAGCTAATCCCCAATCACCACAGTCACCTTAAAATGCCATGGGAATTGCCATTTGACCTCTTGATTGAAAAATACATCTATTTCTCATTGGCAGTGCAGCCAAAGCAGTGATGACTGAATTTGCCTTTATTAGTTTCAGCATTAATTGAAGTCTAGGCTGAATGCCACAACCCTGGTCTAAAGCTCTACTCACTTATATATCAATCCATCTGTGGACATTGAACATGGGTTAGTCCTTCGCTGGTGTGAAAGAGTGAGACAGAAAACAGTACTCAAAGACATTAAAGTAGTGTTTCAAGAGGTGAATCATTAATCAACTAATCTAGATTAGATCTCTCTAATGTAGCCTTCAGAGTAGAGGTCGACCGATTAATCGGAATGGCCGGCTAAATTGATTTTATTGATGTATTATATTAAGTTAAAATAAGTGTTCATTCAGTATTGTTGTAATTGTCATTATTACAAATAAATAAATAAAAATGGGCTGATTAAATCGGTATCGGCTTTTTTTGGTCCTCCAATAAAATCGGTATTGGTATCGGCGTTGAAAAAAATCATAATCGGTCGACCTCTACTTCAGAGAAACTAAAAGAACAGAGCAGATTAGTTTGAGACTACATGATGTTCTGTGTGTTCCCTACCTGTCGCTGAGGTGCAGGAAGCTGCTGGTCTCGTCGGGGTGCTCGTCCTCAAAGCTAAGGTTGGACCAGCTGCCCAGACTGTCATCTCCCACACTCAGACTGAGCTGCTGGGACACCGTGGACTCTGTGGCCTCCCTGCCTGGAGAGCTACCACAGGACATGGAGAAAGGGAACCAGACACAAGAATAAAGATACAGAATCTTTATACAGAGACATACAGTTCGTAATCCTATCAACATTAGGGACTGAGAGAACTAGTTAGTAATCAAGATGGTGGACCTCTTCTTGGCTCCTTTACTATTGTTGTGTAATCTGGTCAAGTACAAAATTGCGAAAATTATGGACTCTTCAATTAATTGCCCAAGATGGTGCGTCACAAGAATTAGTCAAAGCCTTACATATTACTAAGCATCATGGTTAACCATAAGGAAATCCATGTGAACAGTCATGGAATCTTATGGGTCTTGACTCACCATGTGGTTGCTCTCTAGAACATTAAGGCTCATCACAGATTGGTGGTGTTGTGTCTTACACAGACTTTGCCACAATATATTTGTACCTGAGGTTGGCAGTCTGGCATGCGTTGGACAGCGCGGACGTCATGATCTCTGCGGTCAGACTCTCGGCAAAGCTTTGCCCGTCGTGTCCGATCCCGCTGTCAGCATTCAGGCTGGTGTTGCTCAGCTCTCGTTTCGCCCCCTCCATTGCCGTAGTGACGATCTCCTCTGCGAACACTGCCCTGCGGTCCAGATCGATGTGGATCTCAGGGATCTCCAGGCCACACACCCCCACCTCCCCGTCTGGCCTCCTCCTCTGGCCTGCTCCTGCCCCAAGGATGTACTGCCTGCTAGGCCACGAGCAGAACGGACACTCGATGACCTGTAATAACAAACATGAATACTCAAGAACTGTATATAAAAAAATGAGTGGGTGATAGACCATAAGTAATCCATCAGAAAAAAAATGGCTGAAACTTCTTGACCTGGCAGTATAGGCAGGTTGTCTCCCCCAGCACAGAGCCCACTGCTCCTCCCTCAGACGGTCTCTCAGAGTGGGCTTGTCTGTCTTGACCCTGTTGGGCTGGGTGTCCGGCCGTGGCCAGGCCCATCTCCAGCGTGTCGTCCACTATCTTCCTGGCATAGTGTTCCATGACCTGCAGAGACAAATGCTGGGAATTGGAGAAAGCTGAAGTCTAATGCTACAATGCAATGATGATAACATGAATCAGACTGCTGTTAAATCAATGTGTATATGTTTTAACAGTATCTTTCCCTACTCAAATAAAATGATGAACTAAACCAAACTTACCTGCATGACTCCACTGCTGTAGCCTCCGTCGTCCAGGCAGCCTGTGCTGTGGTACTGCCTGCCCTTTCCCTCGTTGGCCAGCAGGGGGCATGAAAAGGAGTTCCTGATCAGGTTCTCTGCCATGTCCTCCAGCTTGAATTTCTGACACAGACACGAGTCAGTCAGGGACTTGGGTAGTCGGTCTGACGACACACAGAGTTTGCGTGTGACATCACAGGTGATGTTGTACGCCAACGACTCTGCGAAGTTCACCAGCTCCATGTACTCCCTCTGGCTCCCATCATCAGAGTCGCTGGAAGGAGATCCCACTCTCCCTGCTTCGTCCCTGGGTACAGACAGCTCAGCGTTGGGCCCCCTGCAGCCATCCTGGTGGAGCCTCCTGGAGGAGTGGTGCCTGGAGGAGGAGGGTCTCTTCTTCATGTTGCGGGCAGCATGGGCCAGGCCCAGTTTGATGGAGCGATAGGCCAGACGGCTGGCATACTGATCCAGGACCAGCTCCCTGCTGCCTCCCTCTTTCTTCAGCAGCCTGATGAGGTAGCCAGCATACTCATCTGTCACACTTTCACAGCTGGGGTAGTCAGAGGACAGGCCAGAGCTGGCAGTAGATGTGGAAATTGACGGGTGGAGGACAGAGGAAAGGAGGTCACCAGACCACTGTTCAGCCAGATGACCCACTCTGCAGCCCCTGCTGTGTTCACTGGGCTGGAGTTGGTTGTGGTGGTGAGGGCATTCCCCTGACCAGTCCTGGCTGGCTCGTTTGACTGATATTTGACGACACTGTCCTGACCCCATTATCCTCTTCACGTCACTGATCACCTCTCCCGCGACCTCGCCAGCGTAGATCCACAGCGTGTTCAGGGTCTGCTCCGAGAACTGGGCCACGCTGTCTCTTCTCTCCGCCACCGTCCTACTACCTCTATCCTCCACTCCTCCCAGAGTGTCCATCTCTGTCGCCATGGAGACGATGTGGCACGCCAGGCGCTCTGCATAATAGAGGGCTCCCTTGTCGGCCATCTTGTGTCCTCCAACAAATAGGTTGAGTTCTGGCTGCAGACAGTTTCCTGTCTCGGTTCCAGAGTTAAGCCCCTCTACTCCACCCTCCTCTTCCTCATTCACGTCTGCCTCCTCAGACAGAGACCTCATCAGTTTGAGCATGAAGTCAGCCTTGTCCATCTCAGAGGGAGACTCTTTGGGCTCAGGCCCTGGCTGGTAGTGTGGGGTGGATGGAGGGGTGGCGGGAGAGAACTCCTTGGCCAGTTTGCCTTTCAGCTTCTTGGAGAACTGCTTGATCTGCTTCTCCTGGGACACCTTGTTGGGATGCTGGGGGGTGGAGGGGGGCGTACCAGGGGTCCCGCTGGACTTGCAACCAGTGCCGGGAACCATCTCCTCACCGGAGGCCATCTTCCTGCCTTCCCGGCTGTCCATCTCCAACCCTGGAATCTCTAGAGTGTCCTTCATCATCACAGGCCAGGTCTCTGAGACAGCTCTGCTGGTCCTGGAGCCTGACTCACAGGTCACTCTCCCTGGGTTCTGAGAATGAGGGTGGAGAGAGGAGTGGGAGGTATGGTCAGTGACAGTACCCTCCTGTCTGGATGGAGGTCCCCGACCAACAATGGCTTTAGAAAGGAAGTCAGCACAGTCCTCCACCTTCTTCTTCATCTTTGTGGCAGTCATCAGCTCACATGCTTCACTCACTATCATATCCACCATGTTGCCAGAGAAGTTGTGAAAGGGGGTCTTTGGCAGCAGGTCAGTCTGTGTGGCAGCAGTAGCATCAGAGGCGGCTGTGGTCACCATTCTGCTCTCTGAGCTGCAGCTCCTCTTGGGGCTTGTCTGGGCCAGGCTGATCTTACACTGGCAGATCTCTTCTGAGTCGTGGAAGAGGGCCTGGCCTGCCTGGGGGACAGGTACACAGCTGGCCATCCCAGACACACAGAACAGAGCCTTCTTCACAGTACAGCCATCCTCCCCTGATGGACCTGGGCCTTCCTCGGCAGGGTTAGGCTGGTGGTCAGCAGCAGTACCGCAGGTAGTGTGTGTTTCGTCAATGCTGACGTTGAATATGTTGTCCAGAGAGACACTGATGGCTGCTTGGGTGGTGAAGGCCACGTCAGCCTGGGACAGTTCGATGAAGGCCTCCTGGAGGACAGACTCAGAGAGGTCCGAGGCATAGGAGGACACCACCTCCTCATCGTCCTCCTCCCCCACGCTGAAGGACCAGTCACTGGGGGTGAGGGGGGTGGAGGGGTGGGAGAACTGACACACTTCCATCATCCCCTCATACACTAGTTCCTCCGCCAGGTCGGCGGCAAACTGAGTCACGGTGCTGTTGAACATCTGCTTCTTCAAGGTCAGGAAGTCCTTCAGAGCGCCCGACACTGCCTCTCCCACCAGGAACCCAGCCAGTCCGTTGATGGCCCGTTCCTTCAGGACGTAGGCGCGGCGCATGCCGATCTCCTGGAAGGCCATCTGGAAGACAGACGAGGTGAGTCTGGCAGCCAGGTGGCAGAGGGTGGTGGTGCAAGAGGACACTCCCTTCTGCAGGTCTCTCAGAGCGCTGCCCAGACTCATCTCTACCAAGTCTGTAGCGAACCTCTGGATGCCGTCCTTCAGAGACTGGGGCTTCTGCTGCAGCTTGGAGACAGTCACCGTCTCCTGGATCTCAGACAGCTTCATGACGTGTCCAGACTGGTTCTGGAACTCCTTGTGACAGACACAGCTCAGGTTCTTGTTGTCGTTGAGGTCCACGGGAGACTGGTATCCACACACAGAGCCCAGGATCTCCTTGGACAGACTGCTGGCAAAGTCTGAGTAAGTCTTGTAGAGGGAACACAGGTCCTGGGGTTTCTTTAGCTCTGACTCATCTCCTCCATCTCCCTCTGTCTTCCAGAAGTAATCCAGAGCTCCATCTCCGAGTGGGCTGAAGGCTGAGGAGCTAACGGGGCTAAACAGAGGACCTCCACCTTCCTCACAGGAGGTCCAGGCCGGCCGGGGGGAGTCAGGGGATCCATACGGAGAGCCAAGGGGGAGGGGACTTCTGAGTGGGGTGGGCTTCTTCACATTCGCAGGGAGGGTGCGCTGGTCAAACCGGTGAGGGTTCATGGTGGAACAGCTTCGGGACACTTTCTTGGACCCTGACTTGCCAGTACCAGAGTACTTCTTCTTCTGGTCTGGGCCGGTAATGATAACAGAGGAAGTCGGGTCTAAAGGCAAGGTGAGTGTACAGCTCTCTGAGCTCAGCTCGTCTAGGTCGTCAAACTGGTCAAAGCTGTCGAAGAACTCGCTGACCTCAGAGTCAGAGTCCTCCACCCTGTCCGTCGGCCCCCCGGGGATCTGAGGGATGTCCAGTGTCGCTTTGAGACTTTTCTGGTAGCCAACCTCATCTAGGAAGATGATTGGACTAGGGCTGGACCCGTCCGACTCCTCTGATTCGCTGACAGGACGTGTGGGGGAGGGGAGCCGGGCTCTAGGGCTGCAGAGGGTCCACTGGGAATCTGCCCTTCTGGAGCACTGTACGGTAACGGACACCTCTGGAGGAGGCCTACGATTGGTTGAGGACATCCTGTGGGAAGAGCTGATTATGATCCTGGAGCCTGATAGGTCCTTGTCTCTCTTGTGGGCAGGGACTGTCTGGGAGGCTACATCACGGTGGTTTCCATGGAGATAAGAGTCATCGGCTAGGGAGAGAGGGAGATAGAGAGTGGAGGGGTAAATGTTTCGGTCTAAAATGTACTTAACACTTAAGGTTACGCAATAATAAGTGAACACATCATGCTCTATTGAACGTTCATCTACATAGAGCTGTGATGAACCTACCGTTGTTATTCTCTCCAGTGGCCTCCTCTTCTAGGTGTTCCAGAGCGGTGACAAAGTCATCTTCGATGGAAGACACAGACTGGTTGGTGTCATCGTCCTCGGGCTGGCAGGGTTCTGCCGTGCCCCTGTGGAGGGCCTGGAGCTCCAGGGCATAACGGACCCCCGCAGCATAACGCCCCAGCAGGCCCACCAACACACCAACAATGGCCTGACTCGGGCTGGAGCTGTGCCTTACAACACACACCGCCTTTATCGAGCACTGCTGCAGAGGATAGAGAAGAAACAGTCAGAGTTTGCTGGCTGCCTGGTACAGTAGTTTATTCTTACTGCCAACGGACAATTAGCTCTTTGAGGAATAAAAAACTAGGTCTGCAGACTGTCAGCGCCTGCCAAGACACGGTAATCATCGGAGAGTCTTTGGCTTTGGAAACTCACAGGAATTCACGCAAGAGTTCTCTTTCCTTCGGTCTGTGTCTTACAGAGAGAGGGGCTCTACTGGGACAGTCTTGTTATGTCTACATGTCTGATTGTGGTCTGATGTGTTGTTGTATATGCAGAATAGAACACTCAGCGTCACTTCTGTCTTGGCCACCGTGGGTAGAGGCTCAGTTTTAGTTGCACTGCCTGTCTGTATATCTGTATGTCACACACACTGTAACCACAATGCTGCAGAGCCAGACTGAACACTAGCACAGACACATGGGACCAGGCAGGACAATGTGGCAATCACTGGTGAGAAAACAAGCAAGCACACTATCCCAGAGATCTGTATACCTGGCTAGGTTCAACAGGGTGAAAACACAGAATCTCTCAGGCCTTTACAAGCAGCCTGAGTAAGGTCCTATGAATCAGCTTCAAACCTATATTGAACTCTTATTTACCTGTGAAATACTGTATTTCCTCTGAAGCAGTCTATAGACCTGAGAAACACACATTAGACACTATTAGACACTTCCTCCTCTCATGTCTACCTGTGTAGTAGAGTCCCTCCTGTCGGCTGGTTTCCTGCTGTCCTTCAGCAGCAGCACCTCTTCGTTCCTCAGACTGGTAACGTGGGGAGACCTCAGGAGCTCCGCCAGGTCCCCTGGGAGAGACGACAGGGCCTGGGAACGAGGACAGAACATCACACAAATAATACGTTAATAACGAATCACTTAAAGGGGCAATCAGCAGTTGCTACATCCATTTTTGGACTTAATTCATTAATTATATGTACCCATTGATTCTTGAAGAATATAACTTATAAATAAATGCCTCATGAGTTTAGTTCAACTGTCATACCCCATCAGAACCCAAAATATAAGCTTGTTTTACTCTAATATTTGTAAACAAAGTAAATGTAAACAAACATTATAGCTTCAAAACATGGTTCAAACTATCATTTTCATATCATGGATGGTCAGTCCTTGCATCCACAGCTGTCTATGAATCTGAGAATGGTTACATTTCTCCAGCCCCAACTCTCAAATTTTTACAGAAACGTTCTGTTATGCTTGTTTCTACTGCTGAGTGCCGCATTCATTGAACTACAAAAGAGTCAGAGCTGGTGCAGTACGTCTCACCTGTAGAGTTAGATCCTCCCCTTCAGAGAGGCCAGGCAAACACACAAAATTGATCTGAGGGAAGAAAAGGACAAGTCAGGGAAATCCTCAAAATCATGAAGTCATAATCAAAGCGTGTGTGTGTTGTGATATACACCTCAGTCAGGCGTGGTGTGTCTCTGGTCTGTAGCTCCAGTCCCATGCTGCACAGCTCCTTCCTGCTCCTCAGAAGGCTCTTCACACACTGAGGCCCACTGTCACGCACCGTCTACACCATACACACAATTAGAGGGTAGCTTAGGTTTCACACATGCACAACCTCACACACAGTACCAGGTTATCAACATTTAAATGAAATAAATCGATCAGTCAATTAATGAATCAGAATATGGCAGTCTGACACTAACCTCTTTCCTGATGGAGGCTCTGTTCCTGAGAGGAACTCCTCGGATACGGGCACAGGCGTCCATGGCAACAGAGGCTGGGTGTGGCGGACTAGCCACTCACCTGTAGAAGGAGAAAGAGGGGAAGGAGAGAGGTGGTAAAGAGGGAGAGATGTTATATTTAAAAATGTTATATAGTTCAATTCTGATTTACTGACAATTCTCAAAGAATAGAATGAAAAACAACAATCCTAGTCTATTGCAAGTACAGCTGCAAAGGGAGGGTATATTATTGGAAACTTTACAAGTTCACCAGTAAATTAACAGAATTTTGCTATCTTTCAAGGATTTTATGTAATCTATCACAAGAATATCAGAGGTATCTGTAATAATCTCCAGCCCCTTGTGGCCTTAGCACATGTAGAATCTACACTGAGTATACCAAACATTAGAAACACCTTCCTAGGAACACAGCCTCAATTCATCACGGCATGGACTCTACACGGTGTCGAAATCATTCTACAGTGATACTGGCCCATGATGACTCCAATGCGTTCCACAGTTGTGTTAAGTTGGCTGGATGTCCTTTGGGCGATGGACCATTCTTGATACACACGGGTAACTGTTGAGCGTGAAAAATCCAGCTGCGTTCTTTTGTCTTGCCCATTCACCCTCTGAACAGCACACACACAATCCATGTCCAAATTGTCTCAAGGCTTAAAAATCCGTCTTTAACCGGTCTCATCCCCTTCATCTAGAATGATTGAGGTGGGTTTAACAAATTACATCAATAAGGGATCATGGCTTTCACCTGGATTCACCTGGTCAGTCTATGTCATGGAAAGAGCAGGTGTTCTTAATGTTTTGTTCCTAATGTCTTTATACTAAACCCTCTTTGATAAGACTCAGTCTTCATCCACTCTCAACACAAACCCTAATCATAACAGGAAGTCAGCTGTAGAGGTCAAGAGGTTAGATGTACCACTGCACAACAACACAACCCCAGTCACCTCAGAAAGACAAACACTGGTGGAGATGAACTGAACTGATGCACTCAAGCAAACACTCAGATTAAGTTCAATAAATTCAGAAATCATAAAAGCAGATATTCTTCAATCAGGTTTCCAGCAGCCTTAGATGTTGGCCTAGTCACTCTGTCTGATGTCTTCCTTCAGGCTCCAAGCCAGCACGGACGATCAAACGGCCGTAGAGAGAACAGGGGTGTGGACCCGGAGTCTGAACACTAACCCAGGGCAGGAGAAACACACTTGGTAAGCATGAAAGAGCAGCTAAAGACAGCAAAAATATTTACAGTGAGCGAGGAAGAAAGTTTCCCAAGAAATGTGAGCTGTTCTTTGAGGTGCTGTCCAAAGCAGCTGGTTGAATCTGAGTCTAGACGGCCAGTCTTTGATAGGATGCCTGTCCTCTATGGGAACCAACCAGGGGAAATAATGAATACTCTCTTTCTCTTCCTCTGCTGTCCCAGGACCTCCTGGTCTCTTGGCTGCTTTGGTGGGGTTTTCAGAAACAACAACGCAAGCTGTTACCAGCTAACCTCAGCTATGTACTGACCCCAATGCTATGACCATAGAAATGCAGCTCGAACTAGGAAGTATAGTTTTGCGTGACTGCTACACAGCAGCAAACTGACAGGCCTCTGTCTCTACTACTGCAAGTTGTATTTTCTCTTGATGATGCTCAGTTCATGTGTCTTATACCATGGCATTTTAGAAACACTTTTTGTTTTTAAACATTTAGGCTTATAATCATACTCAAATCAGACTTTGCACAAGAAGTTAGTGCAGAGAATGTCAAACTATGGGGATATGGCAAAATAGAAATGACCTATACCACAGGTTCTTATGGTCTCTGTAAGCAGCTTGGCATGAATTGTGTAAGGGCTCAAAATAGGTCAGCCTTTGAGGCGTTGCAGCATGAATGTGTGACTATGTGGGCAGATGGGTAAACAGGAGGAAGAAATGCAGTAGCACACAGGAGTGAAACTACAGCTGAAAATTCAGATAACCTTTTTCAGTAAACCATACATCTTTACAACTAGGTAATACACAACACAAAAACAAACAATAAAAGATCTGACAAGGCCCGCAGTTGTTGTTGGTGTAGCTACATCATCATCTGCTGGGCTGATACTAGGAACAGCGTTCTATAGCCTACTGAAAATAGGGGGAGTGGTAGCTAGCTACTTTTGCTATCAATCTTTCACATTAGCTCGCTACTTGGGGGGGGTAATAGATTGCCATTGTAGGTGGTGACAGGCCTGTGTCGCCTCTGTATTATACACTAACGTTAGCTACCTTATGCGCTATGAAACCGTCCATAACCGCCTGTGTGGTTGACCACAACAAACATGCAAGCCAGCTGATCAAGCAACGAACTAACGTTAGAATTCGCTCCAGTTACGTTTTACTAGTAAACAACTTTCTAACTTCTCGTTCAGGAAAAACTGTAGCTATATAGCTTGCTAGGTAACTGCAAACACGTTTATGTTATGGCAGGCCATAATTTACGGCCAGTGTCGCATTTTCACAGAGGAAATGGAAATTATTATTTGATAGTCCCATTACCTGTGACATCCCACTATAGCAGTAGCGTAACATGTTGGTTTAGTATACTCTGTGCAAATCAATCACCTATCTTAGCTAACTAGCCAAATGTCAACAAGCTAGCGTAAGGGTATTGACTAGTTAGCTAGCTAGGCTAACTGTCAAACATTGTAGCTAGTTAGCAACGGACATTGTTCCACTGCACTGTCATTATGCTAGCTAGCTGGTGTGAACATATACAAAACAATTGTCCTCTCATGTCATTAAATAATGACTATACAATAATTTATCGTCAATTCACCACAAATATGGTCTTTCAACCTCCCACTCCTGTTATTCTCACCATTTAGCAAGTGTTGGACTAGAAGCGAGATGATATTCCACTGACTGACAGTTCATTCCATGAAAACAAGACTGATTCAGGCAGTAGTAATCACTCTCTGAGCTCTGCTTTCCCTCGGCGATGGAGAAGCACAGAGTAGTCGATTGCGTGATGTCATATCTAAGAAAAGATGCCATGCCAAGCAAAATTCCAGTCAAATAAAATGGCCTACATCAAGTACAGATTGTTTGTGAGGCCTGGGTGTCTTCAGCACTAAATTGGAAGTAGGCTGCCCCATTCATAGAGGCTAAACGCCTTTTGATAGTAGGCCTATCTTCTGACAAGGGGGTGTTAAGAGCCCCGATGCTTGCTGTGAACATTAACAGGCATCACGTGTTTCCCAATGGCCATATCTCCAAGTCACAGCGTTCGTTTATGGAAAAGTGACAGAAGACAAAGGCGACCACCTGTACTAATTAGCTATGTAGTGTGTTCCAAACACCTGACCTGTGTGTACGCGTAAATCACAGTCACACGACTTGGACGTTACATATTTGATGATTTGAGACTCAGCTTAATAGACAATAAAATGACTTTACTTTAAATTATTTGGCCAGGCTTTGTAGCACAGTCTCCGCGGGTTTACTCTCTAAGCAGCGTTAAAAATTCAACAGATTGGCTAGCGAAACGCAACCTCTGAATGGACCAGCAAACTGTCAATGCTGTAGAGTTACAGGATCCGGTGCACTGCAAAAATCAAATTGTAGGGAGAGGATGCATATAAATAAATATGCAGCTCAATTTAGAAGCGAACCAGCAAGGGGGCATCAAGCAATAATTAGTCTACTAGCAAAGGCCTACTGGTCTTTTGGAAGGCCTATGTCAAAATTGCTTGAAATGTATAATTTACGTATGAAGCTTGCATTTTAAATGTGTTTTTAAAATGTATTATTACTGTGGCAAAGAAGCACCATAGACGCGTCTCTCCACTTGCACTCTCCAAACTGCCGCCGGTGGAGAGCGCTTCTCTTTTCGAAATGTTTGCTGTTGCTTTCTCAATTTTAATTAAATGCAGTGGTGAAAATAACTTACGTAAACATACTTTAAAATACTACTTGATTAAGTAGTTTTTTGGGGTGTCTGTACTTTACTATTTATATTTTGACAACTTTTACTTCACTACATTCCTAAAGAAAATGATGTACTTTTTACTCCATATATTTTCCTTGACCACCAAATGTACTCGTTACACTTAGCAGGCCAGAAATGATCCAATTCACACTTATCAAGAGAACGTCTCTTGTTATCCCTACTGCTTCTGATCTGGCGACCCTACTGCTTCTGATCTGGCGACCCTACTGCTTCTGATCTGGCGACCCTACTGTCTCTGATCTGGCAACTCTACTGCCTCTGATCTGGCGTTTCTGAATGATGTCTGAGTGTTGGAGTGTGCCCCTGGCTACCCATACATTTCAAAAACACAAACAATTGTGCCAACTGGTTTGCTTAATATAAGGAATTTTAAATGATTTATACTTTAACTTTTGATACTTAAGTACATTTTTTAAATGACATTTACTTTTGATACTTAAGTATATTTCAAAGCAAATACTTTTAGACTTTTACTCAAGTAGTATTTTATTGGGTGACTTTCACTTTTACTTGAGTCATTTCCTATCAAGGTATCTTACTTTTACTCAAGTATGACAGGGTACTTTTCCCACCACTGATTAAATGGATATATGGTAAATCTATATTCCATCTTATCCTACAATAATTGCTAGCATTTCATCATTCCATCTCAGCATGGCGTATTGCAACACTTAGACATGTCTGTTTCATGTTTGAAATGATACATTTTCATTTAGGCCTACCATTTCTCTCTGACAGGGTCGGTATGTTTATTGTCCACATGAACATTCAGCAAGATGCATGAGGTAGAAGTTCCATTAATGTGTATGGTTTCCTTTGTTCATATTTCCCGTGATGTATGATATAGCTCATTCACCATGGATTACCAAGACCTGTAAATGTATCTACACTGAGCAGGATAACCTGCCTTGCCTTCTGCTGATTTCCCTTAATTAAGACTGCTATAAGGTCCCTATTTTACAATTACGTCATCAAAATGTGTTATAAATAAAATAGTGAAAAGGGCTGTCTGATAGCCTCAATAAATAGGCACAGATTTGTCATTTGTAATTTGGACTTGAGACTTGACTTGAAAAAATGTGACTGGACTTGACTTGCTCTTAGAATGTATGACTTGCACTTGACTAAAGACTTGACCCATTCATTCTACTTGTGACTTGCTTAATAGCCTAATAGTGACTTGGTCCCACCTCTGGTAACTCGGGAAGTCTAGCGGAACTTAGTGTAGTTCAGTGGGATGGAGGCACCCATAGCTGTATGGATCTGTAAAAACCTGCTACAGTAAGTGTATCTTTTTTTATTTGAGGAATTCTTTCCTGCTGATGAACGATAAGGGCCATGTGTTTAGAAAGCGGTATTGCAAGTGATGATTAATGACCTTTCTAAAAATGAAAACACAGCATCAGGATTGTAGAACCAGTCGTGGGTGAAGCTAACTGCTGAAAACTGTGGGGAGAAGGCAGAATGCCACTAGAGTTTTGGTTTTTGAGCTAGATTGGAAGGACAATACTGCCCTACCAAGCAAAAAGGCAGTAACTGTTCATAGAGTGGAACTGTCACGCCCTGACCGTAGAGATCTTTTTATTCTCTATATTTGGTTGGTCAGGGTGGTCAGGTGGGAAACTCTATGTTCTTTGTTTCTATGTTTTGGCCGGTTATGGTTCTCAATCAGAGACAGCTGTCTATCGTTGTCTCTGATTGGGAATCATACTTAGGCAGCCTTTTTACCTTTTGTATTTGTGGGTAGTTGTCTTTGTTAGTGGCATTATAGCCCAAGTAAGTATCATGGTCGTGGCCTTGTTCGTTGGTTTGTTGGCGACATTTATCAATAAAAGAAATGTACGCTCACCATGCTGCACCTTGGTCCGGTCATTTCCACGACGACAGCGATCGTGACAGGAACTGAGAAACTGTTTTTTTATTTACCTTGGTTTCACAGTAATTTTATGCAGTTACTGCTAACATGACTGCCATTTTCTCCAAAACACAATACAATAGAAGCAGGATACTTGTCCACATGATTAAGCATTACCAAATTAGCAGTTTGCCATTTTGCTTGATAGGGCAGAGTAGTGGCACCAGGAATCCAAGTTCCTAAGAAAAATAAATGATTTAAATCAAAATGTCTGAAATAACTGTAAATTCTGCAGAACACTCTTAGCTTTAATGGTTCATCATCAGGTTTAGTGCCTCCTCTTCTTAGAGCGACAGCCTCTCTTCTTTTAAATTTTTACATTTTTTATTTCACCTTTATTTAAATAGGCCATGGTGGTGAAATAATTATAATATAGCAATTAAACACTGGAATGGTAGAAGTGCAGAAGATGAATGTGCAAGTAGAGATACTGGGGTGCAAAGGAACAAGATAAATAAATACTGTATGGGGATGAGGTAGTTGGATAGGCTAATTATAGATGGGCAATGAGGCAGTGATCACAGAGATCTTGGTTGAAAAGAGCAGAGGTGTATTTGGAGGGCAAGTTGGTTAGGATGATATTGATGAGGGTGCCCGTGTTTACGGATTTGGGGTTGTACCTCGTGGGTTCATTGATAATTTAGATTGTAGGGTGGCCGGGGTGTTAATCATGTCCCAGTTTAGGCCACCTAGCAGCATGAGCTCTGAAGATAGATGGGGGGGCAATCAATTCACTGATGGTGTCCAGGGCACAGCTGGGGGCAGAGGGTGGTCTATAGCAAGTGGCAACGGTGAGAGACTTGTTTCTGGAAAGGTGGATTTTTAAAAGTAGAAGCTCAAACTGTTTGGGTACAGACCTGGATAGTAAGACAGAACTCTGCAGGCTATCTCTGAAGTAGATTGCAACACCGCCAACTTTGGCAGTTCTATCTTGTCAGAAGATGTTGTAGTTATGGATGAAAATTTCAGGGGTTTTGGTGGTCTTCCTAAGCCAGGATTCAGACACGGCTAGGACATCTGGGTTGGTAGAGTGTGCTAAAGCAGTATATTTAAAAAACTTAGGGAGGAGGCTTCTAATGTTAACATGCATGAAACCAAGGCTTTTACGGTTACAGAAGTCAACAAATGAGAGTGCCTGGGGAATAGGAGTGGAGCTAGGCACTGCAGGGCCTGGATTAACCGCTACATAACCAGAGGAACAGAGGAGGAGTAGGATAAGGGTGCGGCTAAAGGCCATAAGAACTGGTCGTCTAGTACGTTCGGAACAGAGAGTAAGAGGAGCAGGTTTCTGGGTGCAATAGAATAGATTCAAGGCATAATGTACAGACAAAGATATGGTAGGATGTGAGTACATTGGAGGTAAACCTAGGCATTGAGTAATGATGAGAGAGATATTGTCTCTAGAGACGTTTAAACCAGGTGATGTCACTGCATATGTGGGAGGTTGGCACTAAATGGTTGGTTAAGGCATATTGAGCAGGGCTAGAGGCTCTACAGTGAAATAAGACAATAATCACTAATCAGGACAGTAATGGACAAGGCATATTGATATTAGGGACAGGCATGCATAGCCGAGTGATCATAGGGGTCCAGTGAGTGGTTGGGCTGGCTGGAGACACGGCGATTCAGACAGCTAGCAGGCTGGGGCTAGCAAGCTATCAGAAGGGCCTTAGAGGGATGTTGCGATGGAGGAAAGTCTGTTTTAGCCTCTTCGTGTGGTGTCGTCGATAGATGGATTGGATTAGTAGGGTTCCGAATAGCAGAGGATTCCAAGTCCAATTAGCAAAATAGGTATAGTAGCCCAAGAAATTGGCTGATGGATCTATTCAGCTAACAGTACAATATGCTCTAGACAGCTAGCGGGCCGCGGCTAGTAGGCTAGCGGATGGGCATTCAGGGGACCTGGCGATGGAAGGGCCTGTTGGAAAAAAAAACTCGGGCAGATTACGTCGGTAGTCCAGTCGTGATGGATAAGCAGGGCTTCGTTGAGTAAAAGGGGCCCAGGCCAATTGGCAAAATAGGTGTAGTGGCCCGAGAAATTGGCCGATTGGCCTGTTAGCTAGCAGTCCGATATGCTCTGGACAGCTAGCGGGCCGCGGCTAGCAGGCTAGCAGATGAGCATTCAGGGGACGTCGTGACGTAGGAGCCAGTTGAGTACCCCCTCGAGCAGATTACGTCGGTAGTCCAGTCGTGAAGGATCGGCGGGGTTCCGAGCACAGTACTGGCAGTAGAAGGGGTCTGGGTATTGTAGCCCAGGAGTGGCTGATGGGCCTCTTCAGCTAGCTTCTTGGGGAAGCTTTGGGAGGTTGACACTGGATGAGCTTTGTTTGCTTTCCAGTTCTCAGTTTCCCACTTAACACCCCTCTTCTCCTGGCCACCTCCTACCTCTTACACGTCCACTATCTAAGGAATACAAGGACATAAAGAACAAACTAATATATAAAGTGTTGTTTTTCATGAATCTTTTTGCCTTGTTTCCAATGGCTTGGAATAGGCTTTCTCAGATGGTCCCATTCTATCACTGTACTTGTAGAAGCCACTGGAAACTGATCAGGCCAATATCGTTCAACAAACAAGAGATGTGAGCAGAGAGGACCCAAAGCACACATCCTGCAGATTCCATCCTTCTGTCAGCTCTCCCTTTTTTATTTTATTTATCTGTTATTTTACCAGGTAAGTTGACTGAGAACACATTCTCATTTGCAGCAACAACCTGGAGAATAGTTACAGGGGAGAGGAGGGGGATGAATGAGCCAATTGTAAACTGGGGATTATTAGGTGACCGTGATGGTTTGAGGGCCAGATTGGGAATTTAGCCAGGACACCGGGGTTAACACCTCTACTCTTACGATAAGTGCCATGGGATCTTTAATGACTTCAGAGAGTCAGGACACCCATTTAACGTCCCATCCGAAAGGCAGCACCCTACTGGCCCTCCAACACTTCCAGCAGCATCTGGTCTCCCATCCAGGGACCAACCAGGACCAACCCTGCTTAGCTTCAGAAGCAAGCCAGCAGTGGTATGCAGGGTGGTAGGCTGCTGGCTATGGACCCATGGATTTCTCCAACCTTCCTCCTCAAGACAGGCTCTCCTGTTCCTTCTCTCTCCTCACTCTTAAGCTCAGTTTCCTGGGTAAGAGGTCCTCCAAACATGGCTACAAAGCTGGGCATAGAATCTCTGGTGATCTGGTGAGAAGTGTGTCCAATAGTGGCCTGATTTGATGTCCAGTGATGGTAGATATTGCTTAGAACTGTGTGTCAATGTTGAAAGGTGGGGCACTGGCCCACTGTTTCGGGATAGGTTGTCGTGGTACTGCCATACAGTGGCTTATGATGTCACAGTTGTTAGATATGACTAGCCACAAGTTTCCCATGTCCCATGATGCCTTGCGTGAATTATGGGCGTTATTTCTGGTTCAAAGTAAACTAACGGAAGAGCTTGCCAAACTAATAATGATGTGGGAACACAACCTGACAGGGATCAAAAGGGTAATATTAGCCTACCTTTACCCTCCATAATTGATGGTTGGGAAGATGACGTGAAGAAGTGGCCTCGTATCACGTACGGTAGCATATTTACTTACTTAGCTTGCGATGGTAAGGCGATGAGCAACTTAAAAAGTTTGGAGGTGTACCAATACCTACACAGTCACAAAGTCAGTCGGGTGTTATTGAAGGATGTTGGAGACGACCTTGTCTACCTAAAAGCAGACATAGAGCAGAGTCAGAGCCTGCACACATCTCATTACAAGGCGTGGGTACTAGCATCAACGACAGATGTCATACAGACAGCGGGTTGCTCATGTATTGCGGGGCCAGGACGCTCTTGTAGTCACGCTGCAGCAATTCTGTGGAAGATCAGTAAAGTACATACAGTATTAAGAAAACTCTTCATGTTATAATGTTTTTGTTATAACGTTGTCATTTTACTTTTTAATAACAAAAAACAAAAATAACATTCATCTTCATATTCCATCTATCATCGGTACCACCATTTTGTCTGGCAAAATATATTGTTCCAAAGTCCATTTATTGCATGTTACTGTTCTGAGGTAGGTTCTCCATAGGCACATCATACATTCCATTCCTCCACACTGAGGGGACAAAGGATTTTGTCTGCTGCCTTAAGATTTACAATGGGTGTAAGGTATCATAAAACCCCCCACCTCTATACCTCTCTATCTCTCCCAGCTGGTGGGTGCAAGACTTGTCTCTGTAGGATTGTGGTCCACGGTAACCTGGCCCGAACAGGCCAGTCATGACAGTCCCCCTCTGGTGGGTTCAACTTGGAAGGATTCTTCATGTTGCAACCCACCATAAGAATGACCATCGGGTGTCCTTGTCTGTGGATCATCGTAGCAGTACCCCCCGGTGGTTTACCCTGGTAGGCTTTCTGCAAGCTGCAGATCACCACCAGAATTGGCATGGGAGGTCTGGCGGTGACTCTGCGTTCAGGCCCATCTTCCGGTTGTCCCGGCTAGTGGATCTAGGCAGTACAGTAACGTAGGCAGACGTTAATAACACACAACACTCAGGCAATACATCACTACATTTCTTCCCCAAATGAGTGGCATTGTGGCACTAACTGGTGGTTATATGGGGAACTTGTTTATGGCTCTATCACTTTCTAAGGAAATTAAACTAAATGAATAAAAACATAAATAAAATATATACAAAATATAGCTACCACAACTTAATCATCTAACTTGGACTATGTTCTATATACGTCTAAGGTCTTGGCTAAATGACTCTATCATGGCATTGTCTCTAATGTCATATATAGGGCAATCCTACTTAAAGGTGGGTAGTTAAGGCACTTCGAAAAATGACACCCTAAATGACAAAGCTTACATTGGTGACATTACAGGGCTGACCAAGCGAATTCGGGAGAGGAGGCTGGGGATGGATCCTCTGATGGGGTTTCAGGATCTATTGCCAACTTACCGAAAATCGCTTCCATCCCACAGGTGATCCAAGTATAAGACCTCATTAGGTCTTCCATTGCACGTGTGCGCCTGTATACGTAGTAGGTGCACACGCCAAGGAAAATAAGACCAAGGATCATGGTAACAGTCAGGATACTGTCCGGCACCGTCTAAGAGCGTGCGACAGACCAATCTTTTGGTCTGTAGTCAGTCCGGTCAACTAAAAGTGCCCCATCCAGTACGCAAAGATCAACAGTCATGGGTCCCTAGTACTGGATTTGGTTTTGAATGGCTTGTGGTAACTCAAGGGAACACTTAGCAAAAGCGTCAGACATTTCAATCTCTGTGTCTATCCTGTCGTCGGGAAGTTGGTATAGAGCGAGGTCATCTATGATAATCGCCCCCTCTGGTACCTTAACAAAAACAGTCTGGTTGGGGAGGTTCAATTGGGTGGTTGAGTCATGGCGTTCGTAATTCATAGTGGCGGACACGAACGGGTGTTAACCAACCATCGATTCCCTACAACCTCCACTTGTGTGGTGGTGGCACCATTCCTTGCTGTTAGTTTGGCTCTACAGTGTTCTTCGCTGGTGATAGGCTTAAGACCACAAAAACGCTCAGTGTTATCCCTGACGAACTGCTAGGACAGAGGTAGTGCACGTCTTTGGTTAGAGTACACATTATCAGGTTAGAAATCTGGATTGTTTTCCTGATAAGCTACGACCAGGGGTGTGGCAATTTTCACGTGGGTCTTGTTGCGCCAAATTCCTACATTTAGAACCGTTTTCAATCTATAGATATTCTCCAGTTCAACAACCGGCAGCGTCAGTAAATATCCCACTTCATTACGTTCAAGATCAATGTTTATTGGGATTGCCGACCCCAGACTATAGGCCAAATGTGATTGTAACGGCCTTATCGTGGTTGTAGTAGCTGAGGTCAATATTTTGTGTACTTTTGAGAGGGGCACTAGATATGAGGGGATTCTATTCATGGCCAAGTGATCCATAGAAGAGCTAACTTCACGGAGAAAGTCCTCCAATAACAATTGAACCAATTGGACATGGGCATAGTCATGGTTCATGAGCTCTACTAGCTTATCTATAGACAGGAGGATTTTGTTCAGAAGAGTAGAGTGTGTGTTTACCACCAGAATAGTGTTCTGGAGAGACTTTCTCACATTTTGCAACCTGAGTACCTGTGCTTTCATCTGTTGCTGGATAAGTGGCATCTCTTCAGTAATCTCCTTAACATTTCTCTTGACTGTGGCTAGACTGACTGCGTTGACGGCAGTGGTACCTAGGGAAAATAGCAACCCTACGGCTGCAGCTAAATCAAATCAAATTTTATTGGTCACATACACATGGTTAGCAAATGTTAATACGAGTGTAGCGAAATGCTTGTGCTTCTAGTTCTGACCGCTTGTGCTTCTAGTTCGAGAGTAGCGCCGCGACTAATCATTTTTCTCACCTGGGCTCTGCTAATTCTGACTGTGCGACTGTGAACTTTTGGAGTTGGGCCAACATATGGGCAGAGTCTAGCAGGGCGTGCTTAACTGCCTGGGTGGTCCAGTCAGTCCCGGCCCAACTCAAATGTGCTGCAGGTGGAATGTGTTGGCGGTACACGTTCTCTGCATCTAGGTGTGTGTACCCTGCAGTTAGTTATAAGGAGTCATGGATCATCGCTGAGAACGATTGCCGTCGGGGGTCTGCTCATGATTACATCTGCTTCGTTGGTTTTGACCAGGGCGCAGAGTTTCAGGATCAACCAAAGGAACTCCATCTGAACTCCATGATCAGAGATATTGTTTGATTATTTCAGTTAATTGCTTTGTAAAGAAAAATATTTTGACAACAATTTTTCAGATTTTCCTATTTTGGACAGCACAGCGCAGGACAATATCAATAGTGACAACAAATGTATATATTGTAGTTGGGAAGATAAGAAAATATGTTAGGTGCAATGTACTGATGTCCAGGTAGGGATGAGCTGAGGATACTTCTGACTTGCTAGGTTTCTATCTACTCGGTGCTGGCTTGCACCCCTTCTATTCCAATGGTTCCTGTGAACCCACTTTAACGTGGCGTTTAGTCGAAATTTGTTGATTCTGATTTGATAAGCTACAGGTGACAGTTTCACCACAATCTCGTCTGGCTTGGTGTATATGTAGTACCACAGCTTATCCCAACACCTGGTGTTCGAGGCCTTTTTGTCGTAATAGGTCTTGTCACCTTCTGCAATTCTTTCCAACTTTCCTTCAGCATATGCAAAGGTAGTCTGGAGGTGGGTTTGCAAGTCCGTCACATGGCTGCGGCGACATCTCTCGGTTGGTACAGTAGATGCAGTGGAAGCGTCATTTGCCGGCCCGTCATAATTTCAAAGGGTGTTATTCCTGTAGACCTGTTGCGTGTGGCTCTGATCGCCATCAGTACCAATGGGAGTTTGAGGTCCCAATCTTTGTGGTTGGCTGCCACATATTTCCTCAGGATTCTGATGATTGTTTTGTTGCTCCTTTCTACCCTGCCAGAGCTCCTAGAGTCAAGCGATGTGGAGTTTAGCTTTGACTCCTAGGAGCCGCCACAGTTCGGTCATTACAGCTGCCGAATAGTGGGTACCTCTGTCGCTGTCCACGGTTTCTCCTGCCAGGCCAAAATGACTGAAAACCTGGCTGAGCAAAAGAATGGCTGTGTCAAATTAAATCAAATGTTAATTGGTCACATACACATGGTTAGCAGATGTTATTGCGAGTGTAGTGAAATGCTTATGCTTCTAGATCCGACAGTGCAACAGTATCTAACAGGTAATATGATATCTAACAAATTCCACAACAAACCTAATGCACACAATCTAGTAAAGGAATGGTATGAGAATATAAAAGTATAAAATATATGAATGAGCAGTGACAGAGTGGATACGATACGGATATCTATGCAATAGATAGTAAAGAATAGATAGTGAAGTATACAGTATACATTACATACATATAAGATGAGTAATGCAAAATATATAAACATTCTTAAAGTGGCAGTGTTCCATTTATTGAAGTCGCCAAAGATATCAAGTCTGTAGGTAGGAAGCCGCCTCTCTGTGCTAGTGGTGGCTGTTTAACAATCTGATGGCCTTGAGATAGAAGCTGTTTTTCAATCTCTCTGTCCCAGCTCTGATGCACCTGTACTGACCTCGCCTTCTGGATAGAAGTGGGGTGAACAGGTAGTGGCTAAGGTGATTATTGTCCTTGATGATATTTTTTGCCTTCATGTGACATCGAGTGTTGTAGGTGTCCTGGAGGGCAGGTAGTTTGTCCCCAGTGATGCGTTGTACAGATTGCACCACCCTCTGGAGAGCCCTGTGGTTGTGGGCGGTGCAGTTGCTGTACCTGGCAGTGATACAGGACTCTCTCAATTTTGCACCTGTAAAAGTTAGTGAGGGTTTTGGGTGACAAGAAGGCACTGTCTGTGTGGGTGGACCATTTCAGTTTGTCGGTGATATGTACACCAAGGAACCTAACACTTTCCACCTTCTCTACTACTGTCCCATCGATGTGGATAGGGGTGTGCTCCCGCTGCTGTTTCCTGAAGTCCACTCTCATCTCCTTTGTTTTGTTGACGTTGAGTGTGAGGTTATTTTCCTGACACCACACTCCGAGGGCCCTCACCTCCTCCCTGTAGGCTGTCTCATCGTTGTTGGTAATCAAGCCTACCACTGTAGTGTCGTCTGCAAACATAATGATTGAGTTGGAGGCGTGCATGGCCACGTAGTTGTGGGTGAACAGGAAGTACAGGAGAGGGCTGAGAACACACCCTTGTGGGGCCCCAGTATTGAGGATCAGCAAAGTGGAAATGCCTTGTATGCATCGCGGAAGTTAGAGTAGCAGTGGTCGAGTGTGTTACTTGCTCGTGTACTGCAATCGATATGCTGATAGAATTTAGGTAGCCTTGCTCTCAGATTATCTTTGTTAAAATCGCAAGCACAATAAATGTAACCTCGGGATATATGGTTTCCAGTTTGCATAAAGTCCAGTGAAGTTCCTTGATGGCCGTCTTGGTATTCGCTTGCGGGGGGATATACATGGCTGTGATGATAACCGAGGCGAGTTCTCTTGGGAGATAATGCGGTCGGCATTTGATTGTGAGGAATTCTAGGTCAGGTGAACAAAAGGACTTGAGTTCTTGTATGTTGTTACAAATACACCCTGAGTCGTTAATCATGAAACATACACCCCATCCCTTCTTCCTACCAGAGAAATGTTTGTTCATGACAGCACGATGCACTGAAAATCCCATTGGCTGTACTGACTCCGACAGCATGTCCCCAGCTAGCCACGTCTCCGTGAAACAGAATATGCTACAATCCCGGATATCTCTTTGGAAAGCAACTCTTTCCCAAATTTCATCGACTTTGTTAACTAGGGACTGGACATTAGTGAGTAATATACCCAGAAGCGGTGGGTGGTGTGCGCGCATATGAAGCCTCACTAGAAGACCGCTCCGGCACCCACTCCGACGGCGTTGTTTTGGGTCGGCCTCTGGAATCAGTGCAAATGCCTCAGGAGGTGCAGACAAAGGATCCGCTTTGGGAAAGTTGTATTACTGGTTGTAGTGCGGGTAAGTTGACGTCTCTCTGATATCCAATCGTTTTTCCCGGCTGTATGTGATAACACTTAAGGTTTTCTGGGCTAACAATGTAAGAAATAATACATAAAAAAACAAAATACTACACAGGACTAGAAGGAAAGCAGCCATCTCTATCAGCACCATCTTGCCGTCATTGGTCGCGGACAGGCACTCCACCCACTTTGTGAATGCGCAAGTTACTGTGAGGAGATACTTGTTGCCTCTGGCCGACCTGGCAACTGGGCCGACTTAGTCGATCTGGATTGAGCTCCAGAGGTAAGACACACCCTTGCGTTGCAGGGGTGCTCTGTGAAGTGCACCAGCTCTGATGCACCTGTACTGACCTCGCCTTCTGGATGATAGTGGGGTGAACAGGCAGTGGCTCGGGTGGTTGTTGTCCTTGATGATCTTTTTGGCCTTCCTGTGACATCGGGTGGTGTAGTTGTCCTTGATGGCAGGTAGTTTTCCCCTGATGATGCGTTGTGCAGACCTCACTACCCTCTGGAGAGCCTTATGGTTGTGGGCGGAGCAGTTACCATACCAGGCGGTGATACAGTTCGACAGGATGCTGTTGATTGTGCATCTGTAGAAGTTTGAGTGTTTTTGGTAACAAGCCAAATTTCTTCAGCCTCCTTAGGTTGAAGAGGCGCTGTTGCGCCTTCTTCACCACGCTTTCTGTGTGGGTGGACCAATTCAGTTTGTTCGTGATTTGTACGCCAAGGAACTTAAAACTTTCCACCTTCTCCACTACTGTCCCATCGATGTGGATAGGGGTGTGCTCCCGCTGCTGTTTCCTGAAGTCCAAGCTCATCTCCTTTGTTTTGTTGAAGTTGAGTGTGAGGTTATTTTCCTGACACCACACTCCGAGAGCCCTCACCCTGTAGGCTGTCTCATCATTGGTGGTTTTCACTGTAGTGTCGTCTGCAAACATAATGATTATGTTGGAGGCGTGCATGGCCACACAGTCATGGGTGAACAGAGAGTACAGGAGAGGGCTGAGAACACGTCCTTGTGGGGCCCCAGTATTGAGGATCAACGGGGTGGAGATGTTGTTTCCTACCTTCACCACCTGGGGGCGGAAAGTCCAGGACCCAGTTGCACAGGGTGGGGTCGAGACCCAGGGTCTCGAGCTTAATGACGAGTTTGGAGGGTACTATGGTGTTAAATGCTGAGCTGTAGTCGACGAGGCTTGTTTTCTTTTTGTAGTCCGTGATTGACTGTCGACCATGCCACATACGTCTCGTGTCTGAGCCGTTGATTTGCGACTCTACTTTGTCTCTATACTGACGCTTAGCTTGTTTGATTGCCTTGCGGAGGGCATAGCTACACTGTTTGCATTCGATCATGTTTCCTGTCGCCTTGCCATGATTAAAAGCAGTGGTTCGCGCATTCAGTTTTGCGCAAATGATGCCATCAATCCATGGTTTCTGGTTGGGGAATGATTTAATGGTCACCGTGGGTATCACATCACTGATGCACTTGCTAGTAAACTCGCTCACCAAATCAGCGTATACATCAATGTTATTGTCCAATACTATCCGGAACATATCCCAGTCTACATGATCGAAGCAATCTCGAAGCGTGGAATCAGATTGGTCGGACCAGCATTGAACAGACCTGAGCACGGGCGTTTCCTGTTTTAGTTTCTGTCTATAGGCTGGGAGCAACAAAATCTCAGCTCGGGACAGAGGGGCAGCTCGGGACAGAGGGGTGGCAGCTCGGGACAGAGGGGCGGCAGCTCGGGACAGAGGGGCGGCACTGGCGGCCCCTGGCTGACTGGCGGCACTGGCGGCCCCTGGCAGACTGGCGGCACTGGCGGCTCCTGGCAGACTGGCGGCACTGGCGGCTCCTGGCAGACTGGCGGCTCTGGCGGCCCCTGGCTGACCGGCGGCACTGGCGGCCCCTGGCTGACTGGCGGCACTGGCGGCCCCTGGCTGACTGGCGGCACTGGCGGCCCCTGGCTGACTGACGGCACTGGCGGCCCCTGGCTGACTGGCGGCACTGGCGGCCCCTGGCTGACGGGAAGCTCAGATGGCGCTGGGCAGACGGGAAGCTCAGATGGCGCTGGGCAGACGGGAAGCTCCGGCAACGCTGGAGAGGAAGGCTCTGGCAGCGCTGGACGGAGTAGCTCTGGCACCTCTGGAATGAGGGGCTCTAGCGCCTCTGGAATGAGGGGCGGGAGCTCTGGTAGTGCCGAACAGGCGGGAGACTCCGGCTGCGCTGGAGAGGAGGAAGGCTCTGGCAGCGCTGGAGAGGCGGGAGACGCCGACAGCGCTGGAGAGAAGGAAGGCTCCGGCAGCACTGGACAGGCGGGAGCCTCTGTAAGGATGAGCCGGAGAGACAGCCTGGTGCGGGGGGCTGCCACCGGAGGGCTGGTGCGTGGAGGTGGTGACGGATAGACCGGACCGTGCAGGCGCACTGGAGCTCTTGAGCACCAGGCCTGCCCAACCTTACCCGGTTGAATGGTCCCGGTCGCCCTGCCAGTGCGGCGAGGTGGAATAGCCCGCACTGGGCTATGCAGGCGAACCGGGGACACCGTGCGCAAGGCTGGTGCCATGTAAGCCGGCCCAAGGAGACGCACTGGAGACCAGATGCGTAGAGCCGGCTTCATGGCACTTGGCTCGATGCCCACTCTAGCCCGGCCGATACGCGGAGCTGGAATGTACCGCACCGGGCTATGCACCCGCACTGGGGACGTGCGCTTCACAGCATAACACGGTGCCTGCCCGGTCTCTCCAGCCCCCCGGTAAGCACAGGAAGTTGGCGCAGGTCTCCTACCTGGCCTCGCCACACTTCCTGTGTGCCCTCCCCCAAGAAATTTTTGGGGATGACTCTCGGGCTTCCATCCACGCCGCCGTGCTGCCTCCTCATACCAGCGCCTCTCCGCCCTCGCCGCCTCCAGCTCTTCTTTGGGGCGGCGATATTCTCCAGGCTGAGCCCAGGGTCCTTCTCCGTCCAATTCCTCCTCCCATGTCCATTCCTCTCGCCGCTCCTGCTGCCGTTTCTCCTGCTGCACCTTGGGGCGGCGACACTCCTCTGGCTTTGCCCAGGGTCCTCTCCCGTCGAGGATTTCTTCCCAAGTCCAGAAGTCCTTATTAAGCTGCTCCTGCTGCTGCTCGTTACCACGCCGCTTGGTCCTGTTGTGGTGCGTGATTCTGTAACGGTTCTCTTGTGGTGAAGGAGAGGCGGACCAAAACGCAGCGTGGTGGTTATTCATGGTTTTTTAATGAAGACACTAATAAATGAATAAACTAACATGAATAAACTAACGAAAACAATAAACGTGAGAACTCAAAACAGCCCTATCTGGTGCAAACACAAAGACAGGAACAATCACCCACAAACACACAGTGAAACCCAGGCTACCTAAATATGGTTCCCAATCAGAGACAATGACTAACACCTGCCTCTGATTGAGAACCATATCAGGCCAGACATAGAAATAGACAAACAAGACATCCAACATAGAATGCCCACTCAGATCACACCGTGACCAACCAAAACATAGAAACATACAAAGCAAACTATGGTCAGGGTGTGACAAATGAAGTTCTTTCGGGGCTGTCGAGGTGTCTGCTTGGGGTGGGATATACACGGCTGTGATTAAAATCAAAGAGAAGTCTCTTGGTAGATAATGCTGTCGGCATTTGATCGTAAGAAATTCTAGGTCAGGTGAACAAAAGCACTTGAGTTCCTGTATGTTGTTATGATCACACCGTGACTCCTTAATCAGAAGGCATACACCCCCACCCTTCTTCTTACCAGAGAGATGTTTGTTTCTGTCGGCACCATGCGTGAAGAAACCGGGTGGCTGTACCGACTCTGATAACGTATCCCGAGTGAGCCATGTTTCCATGAAACAGAGAACTCGGGAGCGGTGGGCTGTGTGCCCGTCTACGGAGCCTGACCAGAAGACTGCTCCATCTGCCCCTTCTGCGGCGCCGTTGTTTTAGCTCGCCTTCTGGGATCCGATCCATTGTCCTGGGTGGTGGTCCAAACAGAGGATCCGCTACCGGAAAGTCGTATTCCTGGTCGTAATGTTGGTAAGTTGACGTTGCTCTTATATCCAATAGTTCCTCCCAGCTGTATGTAATAACACTTAAGATTTCCTGGGGTAACAGTGTAAGAAATAATATGTAAAAAAACAAAATACTGCATAGTTTCCTAAGAACGCTAAGCGAGACGTCCATCTCTGTCGGCGCCAAACCCTCATGGATTCGTTGGCTTTTCAGAAGAGTCACAGGCTGGTGACATGTTTCTATGATCCCCTTTTGTCCGCCGACATAACTGGTAAAGTGTTTGACCGCCCAGACTGTCGACAGCAGAGTTTTTTTTCGCAGTCTGAGCACTTGTGTTCAGCAGGGTTGAGTGTTTCATTTGCATAAGCAACCACACGTTTGTCTTGGTTGTATTTTTGGTATAACCCAGCACTATGGCAGTACTCTGAGAAACTGACTTCCAAAAATGACATACTGTCTTTGTTGGGGTATACCAAACAGGGTGACTCACAAAGCAGGGTTTTCAAGGAAGTCAGAGCTTCGTCATGAGTGCCATCCAAAATGAATGGGGTGTCTTTCTGAAAAATACGGGTCAAAGGCTTTGACAAGTCGGCGTAGTTTTCAATGAATTGACGTGAGTAATTACATACTCCCAAGAAACTGCGTACCTCATGAAGGGTTGTAGGTGTTTTGAAGTTACTGACTTCTTGGATTCTGTTAGACTGTGGCAGGATGCCCTCGGCACCCACCAGAAGCCCAACGTACTTTACCTTGGTCCTGCGCCATTGTCCTTTCATGATGGCCAACTTAGCCCCTGCCTCCCCGAGTTGGGTAGGAACGTGGTCCATCTCATTGAGGTGATGTGACCGTCTCACTTCTCATGAGAACATTGTCTATGTAGATTATCGTCCCCCTGGAGGCTGCGTCTGGCATTGCCTTGTGCAGGAAGATGTTGAACTCTGAGGGGGAGTTTGCATACCCATACGGGCAACGATTGAACGTGAAGAGCTCGTTCGTGAAAGAGAAAGCCAACTTGTGTTGGTCACGAGGGTCAACTGCCAAGGAACAGAAATGATTTGCCACATCGACGGTGGAGAAGTACTTGGCGTTTGCCACCTTTGGCAACTCTTGGGCGAGCTGTGTCATTGGCCAACGATACAACGGAACCAGTTTGTTGAGTTGTCTATAGTCAATGGTAAGACACCATTTAACCGTTATTTTCAGATCAGGCCACACGGGAGCGCTGTACGTACTGTTATCTTCCCTGATTATCTGTTTATCTACAGTAATAGGGAGTTGATAACCTCTTGTTCCGCTGCGTATGCTGCAAGCAGAATTTTGTATTGTCTCACAAACGTAGGAGCAGCTCTGTGTGGCGTAGGAATACGCACCACATGAATGCCCGTAACACTGCAAACCTGCCAGTTTCCCGACCAGATCTCACTGTGTTTGTTAAACAATTCCCTCAACTGATGTCATTCAGTGTCATTGACAAGTGCGTCAGCCTCTGACAGAAGCTGTACTACCTGGAAACCAGGATATGGTTCGGCGACATTTTACAGATCTTCATCGGGTGGTGAAGGCAATTCAATGGTGGGAGATTCATCGGCTGTTACTTCACAAGAGTGTATCTCACATGCAGGAGGAGATGCGATATTGTCCTCCGTGACGATGGAGTATATTAACAGGTCGTTGTCGGGAATCGACATCCAGCCTGAACATCGATGTGTCGTCAAGTGGCAATTCAGGAGTTATTGTGATTGCTTTTGACGGACAAGTAAACAGCCTACCTTCCTTGCCACATAGGTCTAGGGAGGATGGAAGAGGCCCAATCACGGGAACAATAAGTTCAAAATCATGGAAGGAGTAATCAATCAATGTTCCAAGCTGAGTGTGCCGAGGAATGGAAATATCCGCCTGAGTCAGATTCTGTACCAGGAGGTGTGGATCTAGCGTTTAGTTCCAACAGCGATACATTGAATGGTAATATTGTGAACCTAAAGTAGCAGTCAAAAGTTTGGACACACCTACTCATTCAAGGGATTTTCTTTATTTTTACTATTTTCTACATTGTAGAATAATAGTGAAGACATCAAAACTAGGAAATAACATATATGGAATCATGTAGTAACCAAAAAAGTGTTAAACAAATAAAAATATATTTTAGATTCTTCAAAGTAGCCACCCTTCGCCTTTGCACACTCTTGGCATTCTCTCAACCAGCTTCACCTGGAATGCTTTCCCAACAGTATTGAAGGAGTTCCCACATACACTGAGCACTTGTTGGCTGCTTTTCCTTCACTTTGCGGTCCAACTCATCCCAAACCATCTCAAATTGGGTTGAGGTCGGGTGATTGTGGAGGACAGGTCATCTGATGCAGATCTCCAAAACAAATAATAATCCCACTAAGCGCAAACCAGGTGGGATGGCGTATCACTGCAGAATGCTGTGGTACTGTAGCCATGCTTGTTAAGTGTGCCTTGAATTGTAAATAAATCACTAAGAGTGTCACCATCAAAGCACCCCCACACCATCACACCTCCTCCATGCTTCATGGTGGGAACCACAAATGCGAAGATCATCCGTTCACCTACTCTGCATCTCACAAAGACACGGCGGTTGGAACCAAAAATCTCACATTTGGACTAGTCAGACTAAAGGACAGATTTCTACCGGTCTAATATCCATTGCTCGTGTTTCTTGGCCTAAGCAAGTCTCTTCTTATTATTGATGTCCTTTAGTTGTGGTTTCTTTGCAGCAATTCAAACATGAAGGACTGATTCACGCAGTCTCCTCTGAACAGTTAATGTTGAGATGTCTGTTACTTGAACTCTGTGAAGCATGGTAACTCTAATGAGCTTATCCTCTGCAGCAGAGGTACCTCTGGGTCTTCCTTTCCTGTGGCGGTCCTTGTGAGAGCCAGTTTCATCTTAGGTTTGATGGTTTTTGCGACTGCACTTGAAAAAACGTTCAGTTATTGAAGTTTTACCGATTGACTGATGGACTGTAATTTCTCTTTGCTTATTTGAGTTGTTCTTGCCATAATTACGAACATGGTCTTTTATCAAATAGGGCTATCTTCTGTATACCAGCCCTACCTTGTCACAACACAACTTATTGGCTTAAATGCAATTAGAAGGAAAGCAATTCCACAAATTAACTTTTAACAAGGAACACCTGTTAATTGAAACGCATTTGAGATGACTACCCCATGAAGCTGGTTGAGAGAATGCCAAGTGTGTGCAAAGCTGTCATCAAGGCAAGGGGTTGCTAGTTTGAAGAAACTCAAATATAGAATATATTATGATTTGTTTAACACTGTTTTGGTTACTACATGATTCCATATGTGTTATTTCATAGTTTTGATGGCTTCACTATTATTCTACAATGTAGAATAGAAGTAAAAATTAAAAATAAACCTTTTATGAGTAGGTGTGTCCAAATTCTTGACTGGTACTGTATGTTATATATTTTTATCTCCTGTTTCAGGAAGTGATGTCACTGTGTACTGCCCCTATATATAATACCTTCCACCCCCACCTGGGATATGGATGCCCGACGAAGACCTAAGGGTCAAAATTTTATTATAATAATAATAATTATAATAAAATCACCTGGGAGCATGAGCAGCAGTGTGTGGTGTTTTCCTTTTTGTTTTCCACCTGTGTAATGATCATGCTTTTTATTCAGCTTCTTGATATGCCACACCTGTCAGATGGATGGATTATCTTGGCAAAGAAGAAATGCAAACTAAGAGGGATGTAAACCAATTTGTGCACAAAATGTGAGAGAAGTAAGTTGTTTGGTGCATATGGAACATTCCTGGGATATTTTATTTCAGGTCATGAAACATTGGACAACACTTTACATGTTGTCTTTATATTTTTGTTCAGTATAGATTTCCAGCACCAAAAAGGGTTCCCCTATGGGGACAAACCCGAAAAACCCTATATAGTTCTACATTTTCTAGGAGTGTAGAGGGCAAGTCTGGGAACCAGCCTAAGTCTTATAGCCACGGGACTTCTCCTCTTCTGCTCTGTGTAACACCACCTGGGTGATGTCTCAGCATCTCTGGGCGCCAGAAAGGGGCACCACACAAAATTCAGAATAGTAGCCAGTTGTCCTCACAATGAGCCCTCTGCCTCAGCAGGGCTGTATTCCTCCAGCTCCCATTCCTCTCACGCTTCAGGCGACTCCTCAAATTATGTTCTCAGAATATCAGGATTTGGCAGCCAGGTGAAACAAAAAAGCTGGCATTTTCAAACAAATACATTAGCCATTTAGCTAAATAAATATAGCAGACAGAGGGTGACCCAGAACCTGACCTGGGTGTCCAAGGGGCAGTAATGGATGCAAAGCAACTATACTGGGCACCATAACCACATAGTGGAGACTGCAAACAATGATAGTTTGATTAGGGTTATTAGTAGGCAGTCATCATTAGAACTATTTTCAGCCAACCCCATCCTCTCTGGGGTTACACATCTAGCTTATCACTCAAATTGCAATATTAAGTCTAATCTAGATGACATATATTTACATTGTCAATTAATTGAATCTGTGAAATTAGTGTGTTTTCTTTCATCAGACAAAGGAGACTAAATGTATGCCATTCTATTCTTCCTAACAGCTTTGACTGTAAAGTTAGATTCTTTCCAGAAGGGGGCAGTAGTTGACCACCCCAAGACCAGTCATGCCATCTTATACACTGCATGACCAAAAGTGTGTGGACATCTGCTTGTCAAACATCTCATTCCAAAATCATGGGCATTAATATCGAGTCGGTCCCCCATTTGCTGCAATAATGGTCTTCACTCTTCTGGGAAGGCCATCAACTAGATGTTGGAACATTGCTGCAGGGACTTGCTTCCATTCAACCACAAGAGCGTTAGTGAGGTCAGGCACTGATGTTGGGCGATTAGGCCTGACTCACAGTCGGCGTTCCAATTCGTCCCAAAGGTGTTCAATGGGGTTGAGGTCACGGTTCTATGCATGCCAGTCAAGTTCTTCAACAAGTTCTTTGTCCGTCAGACTGCCAGATGGTGAAGCGTGATTCATCACTCCAGAGTCCGTTTCCACTGCTCCAGAGTCCAATGGCGGCGAGCTTTACACCACTCTTGACCACACTTGGCATTGCGTCCTTCTCCCGACGTACAGTTCTTGTGCTGACGTTGCTTCCAGAGGCAATTTGGAACTCGGTAGTGAGTTTTGCAACTGAGGACAGGCGATTTTTACACGCTACGCGCTTCAGCACTCGGCTGTCACTTTCTGTGAGCTTGTGTGGCCTACTACTTCGCGGCTGAGCTGAAAAAACTCCTGTGAGATAAAAGGCTCATATGAGTATGGATGTGAGAAAGCCACATAAATTCATTGGAGGGGTGGGATGTGATTATCACTAAACACCAGGACTGTTAGCAGACTGTAATGTCATATTCCCTTTTTTAATATAGCTTGGCTGTGCAGAATCCCCTGAGTGGCTCTGCTTAGCCCTCTCAGCTGATCTACTGCTCAATTGATTCTGGAGCTGTGCGTGTGTGTGTCTACCGTATGTTTTCTGACACACAGCCAGCCTGAGGAGATAACCATACAAAAGCAATCAAATCACTGAATTACCAACATCTTAACACGTACTACCGCTCAGGCAATTATCTCCAGAAAGCAACACACACACACGCAGGCACGCACACACACACATACACACACATACACACACACACACACACACAATTAAATCTGTGATGCCAGTGTTCTGCTGTGAAAATGATTGCTTTTAGGGTAGTGAGTCCTGGGAGAGGTGCTAAATATGCTAATACAGATGTAAGGGGGAGCAGAGGTTCAGAGAGACTCTAAGCAATTACACTGTTCAGACCAAGGCCAAGAGGAGGGATGGCCCCAGTACCCCACCCCCAACACACACTCACCTCCAGCCTGTTCCTTCTGAGAGACTGACAGGGTTTGTAACTCCCCTTAGCTAACCTATAGCTTAGAGGATGCTACTAGAAGGGCCTTGTTTTACATCCAACTGGCTGTGGAAAATTGTGATGTTGAGTATCACAGACAGTATAGACCACATGCAGCACAGGAAAGGATTTATCCTCATAAAGTTGGAGTTGAAATGATTGTAATAGCTTATTAATGGTGTTAAAGCAGTTAGAATAGCTTTGTCGGGTGATATTTATGAGACTAATTTAATCATGTTTAATTGATGCATGAATATTTAAATGTTTACCTCTAACCCGCTGTACTGTAGTGTAGCAGGGAAAGATAAGGGATCAGTAGGGTAGAGTCAACCTGATCAATGTTTTAAACCCTTTAAACTCTGTTCGTGCAAACATTTATGAAAATATCTGAATTATTGAATGACCACAATTTCTATTCAGACTTTTAGATTAGCCGTTTAATATCACATTATACTTATCCTCGTGACAATGATAGGGGGGTTGTACAGGGTACGCGCGCACTAAGTGTACAAAATATTAGGAACACATACTTTTTTCCAAGACAGACTGACCAGGTGAATCCAGGTGAAAGCTATGATCCCTTCTTGATGTCACCTGTTAAATCCACTTCAACCAGTGTAGATGAAGGAGAGGAGACGGGTTAAAGATGAAGGAGAGGAGACAGGTTAAAGATGAAGGGGAGGAGACAGGTTAAAGATGAAGGGGAGGAGACAGGTTAAAGATGAAGGGGAGGAGACAGGTTAAAGATGAAGGGGAGGAGACAGGTTAAAGATGAAGGGGAGGAGACAGGTTAAAGATGAAGGGGAGGAGACAGGTTAAAGATGAAGGGGAGGAGACAGGATAAAGATGAAGGGGAGGAGACAGGTTAAAGATGGAGGGGAGGAGACAGGTTAAAGATGAAGGGGAGGAGACAGGTTAAAGATGAAGGGGAGGAGACAGGTTAAAGATGAAGGGGAGGAGACAGGTTAAAGAAGGATTTTTAAGCCTTGAGACAATTGAGACATTTGTGCCATTCAGAGGGTGAATAGGAAAGACAAAAGATTTAAGTGTCTTTGAACGGGTTATGGTAGTAGGTGCCAGGCGCACCGGTTTGTGTCAAGAACTGCAACGCTGCTGGGTTTTTCACGCTCAACAGTTTCCCATGTGTATCAAGAATGGTCCACCACCCAAAGGACATTCAGCCAGCTTGACAAACTGTGGGAAGCATTGAAGTCAACATGGGCCAGCATCCCTGTGGAATGCTTTCCACACCTTGTAGACCGTGTCCCGACAAATTGAGGTTGTTCTGAGGGTAAAGGGGGGTGCAACTCAATATTAAGAAGGTGATCCCAATGTGTTTTACCCTCCGTGTATCATTTGATATGTTAGCCTAATCACCACATGGTATTCCCTTTGGATATTTAGGATCCATTATGTAATCAACATAAATCAAACTAACAGGTCTGGAACTTATTTCATTCTTATAAAACTGAACTTTATTTCTTCTGCTGGAGATTTTCCTGCCATCCCTCTGCTATAGGAATCACACACTCTCCTGGATTAGTTTGGCCAACAAGTCTGTTCTGTCTGGCTATCTATTTTTTTCAGTAATTGGACATGATTAAATTTCATTGTTTTCACAAAGTTGTCAGTGAGAATTAATGAGGAGTCATTTTCTGTTCAACTGGCAGAAAGAAAGCACGATGGCCTTCAGAATGATCCATTGTTTGAGCTCTCTCTCTTTCTCTTTCCTCCTCCTCCTGATGGTTGAGGTTAGGGTATGTGTAGTGTGGTATGGTGAGGGACTGTCCAGTGTCCTCCCACCATATCAGCAGTAGAGAGCCAGAGGCTGGATGACAGACACATGTAGCACAGAGAGTCATACTGTAGTATGCTGTGTCGTGTAGTGCTCATGTCAACTCTGACCCCTGATGATGTATGTACAATCATTCCTAATCTCCCATATGAGACCATGGTCAGGGCTGGAAATGACAGGGGTCCAAACATCTTTGAAAAAGTAATTTCAGTTTGCGTCAAAGTCCCTTTATAGCCAACTGGCCTCTGTCTGTCTTTACTGTTAAAGAGACTGCTTATCCTCTATAGGAGGAGAATACATTAACACACTAGGCTACATACAATACTACACTACACACTCTCTGTGTGTTCAAAGCTCTGTCCCTCTCCAGACCTCTAATACACCCACAGAACCGCCTGTGTGAAAGCTGTGTGCATGCGCCTGCGTGTTTCTGGTCACTCTGGGTCTCTCTCTGACGGTCTCAGAGTTGTAATTCCTGTCTGGTTAAGTCATGTAGAGCATGCTGGGTAGTTTCGTGCTAAACAGCCTTTTTTGGGAATGTCATGTGAGTGCTTCGATGCCTTTTCCCCTAGAAATCAAGTCAGAGTTGTCTGGAAGCCTGGAGGTTATGGAATGTGAGTCGGCTGAGGGCCCAGGGCTGGTTGGGAATAACCAGGCTACATCTCTGAGTTCTCAGGGACACACAGCGGACTGCAGGTACTGCAAGGCAGAATACCCCTAATCAGGGGTCGGCAATAGGCTGCCCATGGGCCAAAAGCGTCCCGCAAGTAATATTTTTGTGCCCCCCAAAAAGACTGTAAAATCACCAGGAATTCAGATAAAGATTAGTTTCATTTAGGAAATCTGACATTTGATCGTGTCTCAATGTCATCAAGGTATGAAGTGATTGTTATTTTCAAAAACAATCACTTTTTGGGCTCAGTTGGCCTTAGTTATGGTCAATTTGCAGTGTACAAATTATTATAATTAGGTCCGGCCCCATTTGCTCTGACACAAACCGGCCTGCCCTAATCTAGTTGCCTGCCCTAGACACTGATCTAAGGGCAGATGTAATAGTTAAAGTTGGGAAATGTGTAAGGTAAGCTGACACTAGATCTGAGGGCAACCTTCCAAACTCTTCTCTCAGTATCTTGATAAAGCCACAGACTACATTCACAGATTGCGTGGTCAGCTACTGATGTAGCTAGTAGCTTGGCACTGCCCTAAATGTGTGTACCAAAACCGAACATGAAGAGAGTGTATTTTAATTAGTGCTAATCAACTGCAGTGCACTTGTAGAGTTTACACTAATTATCTCATGTGCACTTATTAGGAGTTAGACAAGACTGTATCAGGACTCACAGCAGGACTATTTCCTCTTATCTCCTCCATCTCTCTGCTTTATCACTCACAACAGCTAATATACAGTCTCACATTACTGCAAGTGAAAACTCAGCAGTGGAGAAACCGACAACACACACACAAGCACGCACACGCCACGGACAGACACACACACACAACGGCCATTATCCAGTATTCCCAGGTGTGTGAGGAATCGTTGAGGGCTAATTTGTTGTGTTAATGTTATTCCCAGGGCGGTGCTGATGAGACTGATGGAATGGCTCTGATTCTGCTCCATGAACACCCCAGGAGACCCTAGGAGTTAATGGGCTGTGTGTGTGTGTGTGTGTGTGTGTGTGTGTGTGTGTGTGTGTGTGTGTGTGTGTGTGTGTGTGTGTGTGTGTGTGTGTGTGTGTGTGTGTGTGTGTGTGTGTGTGTGTGTGTGTATATATATATAATGGGCCATGGATGCTGTTATTGATCCTGAATAGAGTAGCAGTGTAATGGAGGAAAATTGGGAGGTGTGAAACATGATATAAGATACTATATAATAACTTTATTAATCTCTAAAGGGATGTTTGATTGCACCAGCCTCTATGGCCAAAGCAGATACAACAGAAAGACATAAAGACTATGAACTCAGGACACAATGCTGCAGTTTAGAAGTATCTGTGTTTACGACAACTGCTGGGAATACCACTGTTTTATTTGTATGGCAATGAAGGCTATGTAATAGATGCAGGGCTACTGATGATTTGCTGTAGAACAGAGCTTTGATGCAGCAGTCTCACAGTGTACAGCACAGTCTGCAATACTGTAGTCTTTATTCTTTTTTATTGTAGTCTTTTTTAGGAGGTAGATCAGCTTTAATATTGCAGATAGATTGTAGCGTCCTTCAATTAAAATGTCTGCATACATTTAAATCCTCCATATATATACATACATACATACATACATACATACATACATACATACATACATACATACATACATACATACATACATACATACATACATACATACATACATACATACATACATACATACATACATACATACATACATACACATATGTACATACAGTACCAGTCAAAAGTTTGGACCCTCCTACTCTTATTTTTTATGATTTTCTACATTAGTGAATACATCAAATAGTGAATACATCAAAACTGTAAAATAACACATATGGGATCATGTAGTAATCAAAAAAGTGTTAAACAAATCCAAATATATTTTATATTTAAGATTCTTCAAAGAAGCCACCCTTTGCATTGATGACAGCTTTGTACACTCTTGTCATTCTCTCAACCAGCTGGCATGCTGGCATGCTTTTCCAACAGTCTTGAAGGAGTTCCCCCATATGCTGAGCACTTTTTGTTGCTTTTCCTTCACTCTGCAGTCAAACTCATCCCAAACCATCTCAATTGGGGTGAGGTTGTTGGTAGTGGAGGCCAGGTAATCTGATGAAGCACTCCATCACTCTCCTTCTTGGTCAAATAGCCCTTACACAGCCTGGATGTGTGTTGGGTCATTGACCTGTTGAAAAACAAATGATAGTTCCACTAAGCGCAAACCTGATGGGTCGGCGTATTGCTACAGAATGCTGTGGTACCATGCTGGTTAAGTGTGCCTTGAATTCTAAATAAATCATGGACAGTGTCACCAGCAAAGCATCCCCAACACCTCCTCCTCCTCCATGCGTCACAGTGGGAACTACACATGTGGAGCTCATCTGCTCACCTACTCTGCGTCTCACAAAGACATGGTAGTTGGAACCAAAAATCTCAAATTTGGATTTATCAGACACAAGTAATTTTTCCAACAATTGTTTACAGACAGATTATTTAACTTGTAATTCACTGTTTCACAATTCCAGTGGGTCAGAAGTGTACATACACTAAGGTGACTGTGCCTTTAAACAGTTTGGAAAATTCCAGATAATGATGTCATGACTTTGGAAGCTTCTGATAGGCTAATTGATATCATTTTAGTCAATTGGAGGTGTACCTGTGGATGTATTTCAAGGCCTACCTTCAAACTCAATGCCTCTTTAGTTGACATCATGGGAAAATCAAAAGAAATCAGCCAAGACCTCAGACAAACAATTGTAGACCTCCACAAGTCTGGTTCATCCTTGGGAGCAATATCCAAATGCTTGAAGGTACCATGTTCATCTGTACAAACAATAGTACGCAAGTATAAACACCATGGGACCACGCAGCCGTCATACCGCTCAGGAAGAAGACGTGTTCTGTCACCTAGAAATGAATGCACTTTGGTGCGAAAAGTGCAAATCAATCCCAGTACATCAGCAAAGGACCTTGTGAAGATGCTGGAGGAAACAGGTACAAAAGTATCTATATCTACAGTAAAACGAGTCCAATATTGACATAACCTGAAAGGCCGCTCAGCAAGGAAGAAGCCACTGCTCCAAAACCGCCATAAAAAAAGCCAGACTATAGTTTGCAACTGCACATGTGGACAAAGATCGTACATTTTGGAGAAATGTCCTCTGTCTGATGAAACAAAAATAGAACTGTTTGGCCATAATGACCATCGTTATGTTTGGAGGAAAAAGGGGGATGGCAGCATCATGTTGTGGGGTGCTTTGCTGCAGGAAGGACTGGTGCACTTCACAAAATAGATAACATCATGAGGCAGGAAAATGATGTGGATATATTGAAGCAACATCTCAAGACATTAATCAGGAAGTTAAATCTTGGTTGCAAATGGGTCTTCCAAATGAACAATGACCCCAAGCATACTTCCAAAGTTGTGGCAAAATGGCTTAAGGCCAACAAAGTCAAGGTATTGGAGTGACCATCACAAAGCCCTGATCCCAATCCCAGTGAAAATTTGTGGGCAGACCTGAAAAAGCGTGTGCGAGCAAGGAGGCCTACAAACCTGATTCAGTTACACCAGCTCTGTCAGGAGGAATGGGCCAAAATTCACCCAACTTATTGTGGGAAGCTTGTGGAAGGCTACCCGAAACATTTGACCCAAGTTAAACAATTTAAAGGCAATGCTACCAAATACTAATTTAGTGTATGTACACTTCTGACCCACAGGGAATGTGATAAAATAAATAAAAGCTGAAATAAATAAATCTCATTACTATTATTCTGACATTTCACATTCTTAAAATAAAATGGTGATCCTAACTGAACTAAGACCGAATTTTTACAAGGATTATATGTCAGGAATTGTGAAAAACTGAGATAAAATGTATTTGGCTAAGGTGTATGTAAACTTCCGACTTCAACTGTACATACATATAGATACACATACATACATATGTATACACATATTTTTTATATATATTTTCCTTTATTACTTTCTAACCCTACCACCCCTCCCCTAATTGGAGTAAACTAGAAAACAACAACGCTTAGGTTTCTACTTCCAGCTCATACATACTATATACATTTTACGGGCACAGTCTATTTTACAATAGTTATATTTTGTTTGTTTTTACTCCTCTAACCTCAACCTCTCACATCTTTTTCTTTCACAAAAGTTCTGAACCTATATGTTTTTCTGACACATTATATTTTTCATTTGTTATCTTGTTGTTATTAGTCCCACTCTTCAGCTTCATTCAACCCCTCCCCATCTATCTCATAACACCATCCACATTGGATTTCTATTTGCCATGTATTTTTCAACTATACTGTGATGCTTCACAAAGGTTCTGAACCTTTCTATTCTCATAATTTCTAAAAATATTTATTGTATTATTGGTCGATTGACCAATAGTGTTATCTGCAGAGTTAGCTCCAGGTAAATGTTGCAATTTATCAGTCATTCCTGGAACTGTGACCAAAAACAAGCTACATATGGACAGTACCAAAACAAATGATCTAATGATTCTGTCTCTTCACAGCAAAATCTGCAGAGTTGGGAAGGTTGTATCCCCCATATATATAAAATTCTATTGGTCTAATAATTTAAATTGGACCATACACTTAATTTGGTTGTAATCCAGAGAGGTTAGAAAAAGTATCCAGATCCTCTCTGAGGCTGTGAATGGATTCTAATTGTGGATTTAAAAGAAAGCATGAATCATCAGCGTACAATGACACCTTTGTTTTTAAACCCTAGATTTCTAATCCCTTGATATTATTGTTGGATCTGATTTTAACAGCTAACATTTCGATGGTAATAATAAATAGATATGCCGATAGTGGACAACCTTGTTTTACTCCTCTTGACAGTTTAAAACTTTCTGAGAAGTAGCCATTATTTACTATTGTACACATAGGGTTACTATGCATGATTTTTACCCATTTTATAAGAGATTCTCCAAAGTGCAAATGTTCCAGGCATTTATATGTAAACTCCAGTTATACTTTATCAAATGCCTTTTCAAAGTCAGCTATGAATAGCAGGCCTGGTTTCCACAGCTTTTTCATAGTGTTCTATTGTTTCCAGTACTTGTCTTATATTATCTCCAATGTACCGTCCATGTAAAAAAAACCTGTCTGATTAGAATTAGTAACATCCGACAATAGCTTTTTAATTCTATGCGCCATACATTTTGCTAGAATTTTTGCATCACAACACTGAAGTGTAAGGGGCCTCCAATTGTTTAAATGTGTCACGCCCTGGCTTTAGTTATCTTTGTTTTCTTTATTATTTTGGTTAGGCCAGGGTGTGACATGGGTGATTTATGTGTTTTGTCTTGTCTAGGGGTTTTTGTAGATTTATGGGGTTGTGTTCTTTTAGGTGTCTAGGTAAGTCTATGGTTGCCTGGATTGGTTCTCAATTAGAGGCAGGTGTTTATCGTTGTCTCTGATTGGGAGCCATATTTAGGCAGCCATATTCTTTGGGTATTTGATTGGGTGATTGTTTCCTGTCTTTGTGCTTTCTGCACCAGTTAGGACTGTTTCGGTTTTCACGTTTATTTGTTTTGTAGTTAGTTTATGTTAAGTGTCTCTTATTAAAGAACCATGAACTATAACCACGCTGAGTTTTGGTCCGCCTCTCCTTCCCAGGAAGAAAGCCGTGACAAAATGGACTGGATCTTTATATTTATCCCTTGTATCTGTTTCAGTAATAATGAAATCAGACCTTCTTGTTGAGTGTCTGATAATCTACCATTTATATGGTTAAAACATGCTAATAACGGTCCTCTGAGTATATCAAATAAAGTTTGCATCAAGAAGTTCCTCCTCTGTAATTGTGCCCTCTCATGAGTCTTTCTGTACAGCTGTTAATTTTACACTATTCATATAAAAAAATCCATGCAATTAGCTTTGGTTAGAGGGGATAGAGGAGACTGAAACAAAAACATATGCTTAAAGTACTTTGCTTCCTCTTTCAAAATATAATTTGGTGAATCATGGGTGACTCTGTCATTTGTAACAAGTTTCAGTAAATTATTTTTGGTAGCATTTCTAGGTTGAATATAAAAAAATAATTTGGTGCATTTTATCCCATATTCCATCCAGTTTATACTGTATATATTTTTAAAGAAATGTGGATCATCATAATTTGGCCCATAAAGGTTAATGAGCCATATCTGTGTATGGTCCAATAACAAATTTAAAATCATCCATCTATCTTGCGATCTGTTTGGACAATTTGCACATTCGGATCAAAATTACTGTTAATTAAAATCATCATCCATTTTGATACTGTAGTCTTTGTAGTGAGTGTGTGTGCCCTTGTTGCCATGTGAAAGAAAGAGAGCGTTAGGAGATGTAAACATGATAAACAAGAGCAGACTTACTTTACAGCTGCACCATGCACGCACACACACACACACACACACACACACACACACACACACACATTCTCTCTCTGAACAACAGCAGAGTCATGTTACAGCTGCAACGCCAGGAAATCAAACACTGACTTACAAAACCCTGGCACTGGACTTGTGAAGCAACAATGTGTGTGTGTGCATACGTGGGTGCGCTCTCAAGCATGTAACTCTGTGTTGTTGTCTGTTCACACTGCTATTGCTTTATCTTGGCCAGGTCACAGTTGCAAATGAGAACTTGTTCTCAACTAGCCTACCTGGTTAAATTAAGGTGAAATAAAAAAATAAAAAAATAAATGTGTGTATGTATGTGTGTGATGGCCCACATGTGGGCACCATACCAGGCTGGGTTGGGTGTTTGCCTGAGAGAAGAAAAGGAGGGTAGGGGGAGAGAAGGCGGAGCTATGGGTTGGGAGGCAGGGAAGGCATGGATGTTTTCTCTTCCTAAAATCTGTAGTTTTCTGTGGGATGGTGAGGAGGGGTAAGCAAGGGCAAAGGGTGAGGATGGCGAGGAGGGGTAAAGGTTGAGGGAAAGTAAAAGTAGCAGGAAACAGATCCAGGCCGATTCTCCCCCTGTCCCCAGGACTGGATCAGCTGCCCACAATAACAGCTCTGCACCATATTGCTCTTTCTCTACACAACAGGGCATATCATACTCTACAGAATGCTTCGGTAACAGAACCTCTCCCTCTCTCTCTCTGCGCCTCCTCCCCATCCCCTTATCCATCTCAACCTCTCTCTGTCTCTGTACAAGCTGGGTCAAGCCAGGACACAGCATGATGATGATTAATTTAGTCTTTTAACCTATCATCTATCATACAGGTCTTTTAAACCATCGTCTATCACACAGGTCTTTTAACCTATCATCTATCATACAGGTCTTTTTACTTACCATCTCAGAATCAACTCTGATAGCAGAACAACCCTCAGAGCTCAGAGAGATGTTATGCTTGTGTTATGCTTGTTTGAATTCCCACTGCATACCTGTTATGTTTTGTCTTTCACTGGTTATGCTATGTTGTATTATGTTGTCATGTCCAACCATGTCTACACCGAAAATGCTGTGCTTCCTCAAAAAAGAAATGAATAAGATTGATCAACATTAGAGCATTTTACTCATTTGCATTAGCCTTGGCTGCCAGCACAGTGAACACACACACAACCACACAAAGGTTGAGGGGCAGAGAAAGGGGAGAAGAATGTGTGATAAGCCTGAAGCCCTGTGGAGGGCACGAGAGGGAGAATGCCAGCTATGCCAAACATTCACAACACTTTGTGGTGTCACTACCCGCACCCCACAATAGCCCGTTCTCCTGCCTGTCAATGACACCATTGTAGCATCAGGCGAGCAGATGAGAGCTGCCAAGGCCCTTTATCACACACACATTCCACACACACACTGCCCCTCACACAGAATACACACCACTTCCTCCCATCTAACCACTCTTCTCACCCTCTTCTGTCCCTCCAGATTCCTCTCTTTCCCTGTCTTTCTGCCTGCATGGACGCTGAGAGGCAGGATTGAGACATCCAGAGGAGGCAGCCTCTCTCTTTATAGAGAGCTTGCGTATGTGTAGTATGTGTGTAGAGTAGTTTTTTTAGAGAGTGTGTGTGTTTGTCGAGAATATATTAGTGTGTGAATTTATATGTTTGTAGAGTGTGTGTGAGTGAGTAGAGTGGAAGGTTATGTGACAGG